>NC_086449.1:204326888-204339388 GCF_028390025.1 Pseudophryne corroboree
GTCGAGTGTGTGTGCGCCCGCGTCGGGGCGGCCGGGCGTGGGAGGCCCGGGAGGGCGGACGGGCTCCACGGCCGCCCGTCCTCCCGGGGTCCTCCGTCCCGGGCTCGTCCCGCCGCCGGTCCCAGGGGTTGCGGGGAGGGGCTGCGGAGGCCCCCCGTCCGTCGGGAGCGTCCGGGGGGCGCGGGTTCGGGCCTACTCGGGGACGGCTGTCCCGGGTCCCCGTCGCCACCGGCCGCGGCTGTCCCCTCCGTAGCTACGGAGGCCGCGTCCGGGGGCGCCGGGTCCGGCTCGGCACCACCCCTTCCTCCCGCTCCCGTCTCTCCGCCGCCACCTCGTCTTTCCTCTCTCTCTCGGCTGGACCCCGCGGTCCGCGGCCGAGCCGTTAATGATCCTTCCGCAGGTTCACCTACGGAAACCTTGTTACGACTTTTACTTCCTCTAGATAGTCAAGTTTGATCGTCTTCTCGGCGCTCCGCCAGGGCCGTTTCCGACCCCGGCGGGGCCGATCCGAGGACCTCACTAAACCATCCAATCGGTAGTAGCGACGGGCGGTGTGTACAAAGGGCAGGGACTTAATCAACGCAAGCTTATGACCCGCACTTACTGGGAATTCCTCGTTCATGGGGAATAATTGCAATCCCCGATCCCTATCACGAACGGGGTTCAGCGGGTTACCCGCACCTGTCGGCGAAGGGTAGACACACGCTGGTCCGTTCAGTGTAGCGCGCGTGCAGCCCCGGACATCTAAGGGCATCACAGACCTGTTATTGCTCGATCTCGTGTGGCTGAACGCCACTTGTCCCTCTAAGAAGCTGGACGCGGACCGCCGGGGGTCGCGTAGCTAGTTAGCATGCGGGAGTCTCGTTCGTTATCGGAATTAACCAGACAAATCGCTCCACCAACTAAGAACGGCCATGCACCACCACCCACAGTGACAATGCTAAATTCCTTTGTCGTATAACAACCTTTTATGAAGCTAAGAACACTGTACGCTGTTTACTTAAGAAGTACCGTAATGGTACGCTAGTTGCGTAACGATCGCTCAGCCGTAGGCGAGACGCTCAAGCGTCACGTTCGCTCACGGCCCAGCGATCACAGGACACGTTATTGGTTATGTCTAGGGTAATGATTCGCTATGGCGTAGCTTACGCTCGAGACCACGAGGAGGTCACCAGCGATGCAGACGCTCACAACACTATACCTTTATGATAAAACCTTATACCAATGAAATACACTGAATACCTTAATGTGAGTACAGGGTGTATGTGCAACCTTGTGTAACCTGACTAACTACAAAGCTGCTTGAGCGTCACCGACGCTCAAGTGAACACTTAACACTATAGGAAATACATAGATACTGGTTTAGGTTCCAAGGCCTATCAACTGTATTATATCTAATATACTTGTAAAAGGGGATAACAGTACATATGATACACTACAATATAACAGAGACTTCCTAACCACAGAACTAAACAATAAATACAAAAAGACAATACTACCCTGACCTAAATGCAATACAATACAATACTATCTAATACAATACAATACTAGCCTAGTCTAGGGGAGATATGAGAGAACAGAACAGAGAGAGAGAGAGAGAGAGAGAGAGATGAGATGAGAGAAATTGGCTCACAGAAAGACAATGATTACGGAGAGAAACTTACGCACAAAGGGTATGATCGCCTGCGCCTCGATATCCAGCTCCCGGCTATCAGCAGATAACCGTTGATGAGAGAGTGAGAGCTGGATGTGGTCGGCCTGCCTATTTATGCCCCTCACACAATGCAATCTCATGGTCCTACAATCCCATTGTCCATTGGCCGAAGGAATTCGGCCCTGCATCATAACAAAAGGTCATAGGGTGATTCATACAGGTGGGCTGTGACGATTTCCAACAGCTCAGGTGGGTGGGAAACTGGGTTTCCCGCCGCATACCTGAGTATGTGTAATTAATAGAAATGGACATAAACTTCTTATGTCCATAACTATTCGCACGAGCGATTAATACGCTCCAAACCAACACCGGAATATTGCTAATTAAATACTCTTCCGATGGGTACCAAACACTGCTGTATGATTCCTGTTAGACCCTTCGTACGATATAAAGAGGGATTCCTCAGCTCTGGGACATTGTATTTTAACCAAACTTTCAGAATCTATCAAAGGGACCATGATCTATAAACTACATTAATTGTGAACATTTGTAACGAATGAGTCGCACGCTACGACTACATAAACTCTACCGTAAATACGCATACCGCGCCGGCGAGTGCACGTTATTGCGGGTATGCGCATCCACGGGAGAGCGTACGCACGCGCAGCACGGACCAGTGTGCGGTGCAAATATGGCAACGTGCATTGAGACATTTTTTCTGACTTTGACAGTCCACCCTTTGGCAGTCAATAATAACTGCCACAAAACATTTAAGGAGAAAAATGTAAGTCAGGGGTTAATTGATTTCCATGGTTGGGTAAGGGAGGAGAGAGGAGAAGGTGTGAAGAGGGTATGACCTAGTGAGATAGCAGAAGCATGTGTGTATGAATCCATGTTTGGGGGGTCATGTATCATCGTGCCGTACGTGTTGTAAATCAAGCTTCGAGGTATTGCGAAGTATACATTTGAATTCCTTCTTATCCTGTGGTACAGGTCTGTGGATGGGCTGTCAAACTCTACCGAGCTCATTTCGGCTGTGGTTGTAACAAAATGGGGATGCACATTTTAGTTGATGATACATGAATGGGGGAGGTATGTGGTTGCTGATATCTGTGCCTGTATTCCCTATCGTCTATGTGTGTCGTTACCTGAGGGTTGTAGAGATGAAGATAAAGAACACTTACGAAAAATGCAATGATATTCTATGTCAGGGAAATGTACATCTGTCGTCGAAGTTGTTTTCGGTATCTGTTGAGAGTCGTCTTCTTTGCGCTGTATTGCTCCTTAGGCATGAGCAAATAGCTTTGTCTGAGCCATCAGATTTACAAAAATGTTGGGCTAGCGTAAGTTTAAAGATACTAGGGAAACTGGGGATCCATGGCAAAGTTCATCAAGTGTCCATATTTAAAGTTGTCAAATCTTCTTCTTTGGTGCTTGTCTGTTGTCTGTATACATCTCGTCTCGTCAACTTCCTCGTCCAAGGGGGTCTTTGTATCTTGGAGAAAAGCAGAAAAACAGGTGAAAGAAACGGACCGTATAATCGCATTTTCATCACATTCTGGTTTCTATCATTGGGTCATAAATCAAATCCAGGTTAATTACGGTTTCCTCACTCCTCAAGCTCATCACTTTTGTACTTTGTTTGCACCTCATTAAAGCCTGCCCGCATCTAAATATCAATCCAATCGATATAACGACACCCAAGATACATAGTAGAAACTTTCCAACATCCATTATGACTCCTTGAGCCCAGTCTCCTAAACCGGAGAACCAATTTCGCGGGTTCAACCATGACACCCAACCAGTCAGCTCATTACCTACAGCAGCAAGGGTGAGATTGTGTTTTCGACGAAATTCCCACTTCAATTGGAGAATATCGTCCATCTTTTGGTCTATGACCTCTACCGGATCCTCGGTGCTATTTGTGATATACGTGCAACACTTTATGCCGTACTGTGTTGCCAATGTAACACAATATCCGCCTGTTACTGCTGTAAGATAATTAAGAACCATCCTATGCTGAACTAGTTCTGTTTTATAAGCTTGAAGTTCTCTTCCAGTGTATCTGAAAGTGTCATCATACATTTCAGTGATATTATCTAACAAATTGGCGAGTGCGGAAATGTATCTATAATTCATCACACCTCGAGCGGTGCGAGTGAAATCTAACGCTACCAGAACCTGAATCCCGGTGGATTCATGGATAAGATCAGAGGCCGGATGCTCTAACCTTTCTGACAGTTGTCTTTTAACTCGGTGCTCGTAATGAGTGTGAGTATAAGGAGCTTGGGCACCACGGTGTATGTCCTTCATTTTGTCATGTGTAACAGTCATCACTTCAGGCAATACTTTTCCAATATAACACAATCCTTCAGAGTTTGGGGCAAGCCACTTGTACGCCTTTCTCCCGCATATGAAATATGCATCATCGGGGAGAACATAAGGGACGGAGAAGGACATGATCATGTTACAAACCTTCCAGGTGAAATCTCCTGACCCTAATTCTTCCATCTGCTTAATGCACGTATCGGTTTGTACGATATGTGCACAGTATCCTGGTGATACCTCTCCAACTCTAGTAATCCTATTTCCTAAGGTATATCGATACCGGAAAGATTTTCCTCTACTGGCTATATGGCGTACGAGCTCTGTATCTGTAGGCATTCTATCTGCTCTGTGTGAAAAGGTCATGGTAAGGTTGCTCCATGACACTTCCCAATTTCCCGGTTTTCTGGGATTGGAGATATTAAAACATAAGAGGGACCTATCCACATGGTATTGGTGGAGCTTCAAACTAGGAGGGCTGGAGATGTTAAACCTCCGGTCCACCGGTCTCCCACCACTTAGCTCAAGTACCTCCCCTAACGTTAAAGGAAATGGTACTAGCCCTGATTTGCTGTGACCCTGAGGTACTTGAGAGCATACCCAACAATCTGTTTGGTTTAACACGTTACCCACTAAGGAGTGATAGTCACTCAATGGATGCCGGTCTATATGGATATTAAAACTAGATTGGCATTTCTTTATGCATCCATCTTCAACCAGATTATCACAGAGCCTACAGATACAATTTTCTTCAGCTAACAATCCATCACAATTTCTTCTATCGGATCGTTTTCTGATACTCGCCTTTGCTTGTTGGTTTGGTTGATCTTGGAAAACTATGCCTCCATCATCATAATCGGAACCCATTCCAGAACCTCTCTCGACCTCTATGGTACTCTCGCCGGAACAGACTGCTCTGGTCAACATCATGGTTAACATCAAAATCCGGATCACAGTCTCTTGGGGCAAGTCCATCTTTGAGGAGGAAATAGAGAAGAATAAGGAGGGGGAAAAAGAAATTTTAAGGGAGAGGGGCTGGGAAGTGGAGAAAAACAATAAAAGGGAGGAGGGAGTCGACAACTGCTTTCGGTCTTCAAGGCTCAGGTGCCGCCTCAGTCCTCCTGGAACAGACACTCCAGTGATACAACCTCTACCGTCTGTTCCTTATCACGGGACTTCTCTGGATCGGCCACCTTTTTGCAGTGGGATGAATGGACCCAAGTCTCTCTCTCAGCAACCTTCAATGCTGTGGTGCTAGTCAATAAGACCTGGTATGGTCCTTCCCATCTATCAATAAGACAACCTGAGCGTAGAAAATTTCGTATCATTACATAATCCCCAGGTTCAATGTCATGACAATTACTATCTGGTAAATCAGGAATCACCAACTTCAGATTATCATTTTGATTCCTCAACTGCTTACTCATGTTAATCAAGTACTTTACAGTTACTTCATTGTTACATTTCAAATCATCCTGAGGGTTAATCATGACATGCGGTTGTCGGCCAAACAGAATTTCAAAAGGGGACAGGTTAAGAGGGGACCTGGGAGTGGTTCTGATGCTATACAAAACAATGGGTAAAGCTTCTGGCCACGTCAATCCTGTCTCTGCCATTACTTTACTCAATTTATTTTTAATAGTGCTGTTCACTCTTTCGACCTTCGCACTCGCCTGTGGACGGTACGGAGTGTGCAGCTTGCTATCAATTCCCATCAATTTACACATTCCTTGAAAGACATCACCTGTAAAATGGGTACCCCTATCACTTTCAATGATTCTAGGGATACCATATCTACATACAAATTCCTGCACAATTTTCTTAGCTGTAAACATAGCGGTATTTGTAGCTGCTGGAAAAGCTTCGACCCAATTCGAGAAAACATCTATACAGACAAGTACATATTTCAAATTTCGACATGGGGGTAATTGAATGAAGTCAATTTGTATTACCTGGAAAGGGCCGCCGGCAGGTGGGATATGGGATGGTTCTGTAGGTATTGCTTTTCCAATATTCTTTCTCAGACAGGTAAGGCATGACATTGCTCTTTTACCCGCATGAGAGGAGAATCCTGGGGCGCACCAGTATGCTCTTACCAATTTGCACATCCCCTCCTTGCCTAGATGAGTCAGCCCGTGAGCTGCTTCAGCCAGACATGGAAGGTATGCCCTGGGGGCCACTGGTTTACCATGTCCATCCGTCCAGAGCCCTGAGGACTCCTGGCCATATCCCTTTGCCTTCCAGACTGCTCTTTCCTGTGTGGAACACAGATTCTGCATCTCACACAACTTCTGTGTGTTGATGGTATTAAATACCATCAACTGTGTGGTGTTTGTCTGTATGGGGGTAGCAGCTGCAAGCTTTGCGGCTTCGTCTGCTCGGCTGTTACCAAGGGATACTGGGTCTTGGCTATATGTATGTGCTTTACATTTGATAACAGCCACTCTGTCGGGTTCCTGTATCGCTGTTAGAAGCCTTTTTATGTGGGCTGCATGCGCTATCGGTGTACCAGCTGCCGTCATGAAATTTCTGAGCCGCCATAGGGCTCCGAAATCATGGACTACCCCGAACGCGTATCTGGAATCGGTGTAGATATTGGCTGACTTACCCTTAGCCAATTCACATGCTCTGGTTAGGGCGACCAGTTCAGCAACCTGGGCTGAGTGAGGTGGGCCTAGCGGTTCCGCTTCTATGGTGTCTTGGTCATCTACGACTGCGTATCCAGTACACAAGTCTCCCGAGTCTGACTGTCTGTGACAACTACCGTCCGTGTAGAACGTGAGTTCTGCATCTTTCAGTGGATTGTCACTGATGTCAGGCCTTGCGGTAAAATTTTGGGTCAAATATTCCATACAATCATGTGTATCTTCCTTTGCATTAAATCCTCCTTCCCCATCACTCTCACCTTCCACCCTTTGTGTCTGACCAGGCACACCTGGGAGAAATGTTGCAGGATTTAATGCGCTGCATCTCCTTATGGTGATGTTTACTGGGGCCATTAATGCCAATTCCCATCTTGTAAACCTTGCAGATGAGACGTGTCTGGTTTGGGCAGAATTCAATAAGGCAGATACCGCATGCGGTGTATGGATTGTGAGGTTGTGGCCTAGCACGACATCTTCGCTTTTCGTCACTAGCAATGCTATCGCCGCAACGCTACGCAAGCATGTGGGGAGGGATCGCGCTACCGTGTCTAGCTGAGCGCTGTAGTATGCAATTGGCCTGCTGGCATCACCGTGTTTTTGTGTTAGTACACCTGCTGCGCACCCAGCACTTTCTGTTCCGTATAGTTCAAAGGGTTTCCCATAGTCTGGCACACCTAGTGCTGGTGCCTGTGTTAGGCACTGTTTGAGTCTCTCAAATGCTGTTTCAGATTCGTCTGTATGCGAAATCCGATCAGGTTTGTTTGAAGAGACCATTTCCTGCAAAGGTAGCGCCAATATGGAAAACCCTGGGATCCAATTACGGCAATACCCACACATTCCTAAAAACGTCCTGATCTGTTGCTGGGTTTGTGGCAGTGTCATGTCTCTAATGGCTTGGATTCTATCAGCGGTCAGGTGTCTCAGTCCTTGTGTTAGACAGTGTCCCAAATATTTTACCTTAGTTTGGCATAATTGTAACTTGTCTTTGGAAACCTTGTGACCTGTGTCTGAAAGATGAAACAGGAGCTGTTTCGTATCCTTCAGAGATGCTTCCAGTGAATCTGAACACAGTAATAAATCGTCCACATACTGTATCAATACTGATCCACTGTCTGGTTGGAAAGACTGTAAACAATCATGCAAAGCCTGAGAAAATATACTTGGACTATCTATGAAACCTTGGGGTAACCGAGTCCACGTATATTGGACTCCTCTGTATGTGAATGCAAACAAATATTGGCTGTCAGGGTGCAGAGGTACCGAAAAGAAAGCGGAGCAGAGGTCAATAACAGTGAAAAATTTGGCAGTGGGAGGAATTTGCATTAGGATGACAGCTGGATTAGGCACTACGGGGAACTGACTCTCAACTATTTTGTTAATCCCCCTTAGATCCTGCACTAGCCTGTAACCCCTCCCCCCACTCTTTTTAACAGGGAAGATGGGACTATTTGCGGTGCTGGACGTTCTTACTAGAATGCCCTGTTGTAGCAAGCGCTCTATTACGGGAAAAACTCCTAGCTCCACCTCTGGCTTCAGAGGATACTGTGGGATTTTTGGAGCTATCCTACCATCTTTTACTTGTACAACTACTGGAGCTACGTTTGCCATTAATCCAGTGTCCTGTCCATCTTTTGTCCAAAGTGACTCTGGTATCTGAGATATCATCTCTTCTACTTGGGATGGATTCCTATTTGTCATAATGGAATGTGACATTAATTTTGATGGGGAGTCTAACATGTCTCGTACTTCCTGAGCGTGATTCTCAGGAATGTCCAAGAATACACCTTCAGGAGTACAATAAATGACGCAACCCATTTTACATAGTAAGTCTCTCCCCAGGAGATTAGCTGGTGCCGATGCAGCCAGCAAAAAGGAATGCTTGGTATGCAAAGGCCCTATTGTAATCTCGGCTGGTTTGCTAACAGGGTAGTGCTGGACTACTCCTGTTACTCCCATGGCTGGAATTGTCCTACCAGTGGTTCTCATGCCCACTGTCGAATTTATCACTGACTTGGCCGCCCCTGTGTCTACAAGAAAGTTTAAAGTTTTACCAGCTACATTGATTGCAATTTCTGGTTCGCTTCCAAGACTAGCAATCAACTTAACTGGCTGCAGATTACAGGTATGGCCACACCCCTATTGGGTATGCTGACCTCCCTGAATCCCGCTGGCAGCAACTACTTGTGAGGGAGTTAGTTGGGAACTACCAGAGGCATGCCAATCTCTGTTCGGGGGATATCTTTTTGTTTCCCCTGTATGTGGCTCAAAACTCCGCCTCTGTGGACCCTGCTCCCAATGTCGTGTGTTGTGTTGTTGTCTAGGGGGTTGAAAAGATCTCTGTACATTCTTTGTTCTACATTCTCGTGCAAAGTGTCCCGGTCTGTTACAAGAAAAACATGTTATTACACTTGCCTTACCCACAGGATTCGGTGGTACATACGCAGGCTGCCTTGTGGTCAGCGCCTGTATACTTACGGACATCAACTTATCACTTTGCGATTCCCTGTGCCTAGTGATGTTTCTGTCGTGATCAATAGCAGCCTCTCTCAAGCCGGACACTGACAGACCTCGCCAGCATGGTTGCGTGGTCTGAACCCTAGTCTTTAATGTTTCCTTTAAACCATCCATCAGTACAGATACTGCTACTTCCCGATGGTTTGGGTTGGTCTTAATGTCTTCTATACCAGTGTACTTTGCCATTTCTAATAGTGCCCGGTGAAAATATTCTGTTGCCGTTTCGGACTCCTTTTGCTTAATGGAAAATATTTTATTCCATTTAACAACGGCTGGGAAATACTCTTTTAGCTGTAAATTTATCCTTTTTACATTATCCTTGTTGTACACGTCTGTAAGCGGTACATCTTTATCCAATGCACAATCAGCTAAAAACTGAGTTGCATCAACATTGGAAGGTAAACAAGCTCTTAGCAGTATCTGCCAATCCTTGTTGTTGGGTTCTACAGTGTTACCTAGATCCCTGATGTATTTTTGGCTAGCAACTAAATCTTTTCTGGGGTCAGGAAATTCGGACACTATTGTTCTTAATTCCATTCTGGAAAATGGAGTGTACATGGCAATGTTCCTTATGGGAGTGGCTCCAGACACATCTGTTTTTCCATTGGGAACTGCTATTACCCTTACAGGAGCAATTCTAACAGCCTCTTCCTGTGTGGATTCTACTGCTTGTTGTGGTACAATTGTTTCAGTGTAGTGCATGGTGCCGTACTTACCCGTTGACACGACCTCACCTATCCCTCCGCTAGGGGCTTTCACTAATCTCGTGGGTGTCGCTGTGCCTACTGTGGTCTCTGCTATGGTGGCTGCAAGAGAGAGAGCTGAAATTGTTGCTGAATCGTCTTCTTGATCACACTCCTGAGGAAGGTTCAAAACAGGGTACATCTTGCACGGGTTAATACTTGCATGAGTTATTTGGTTAACATCATTAACATTTACATTGTTACTAAGAGTTTGTGTTTTACAACCCAGTGTGTTTCTCTCCGCAATCAACTTCTCTCCTGCAATGTATGGTGGAGGAGGAGCTGTGGCAATCAACTTCCTGACTGCCCCAGATCCTGCCGCCAGAGCCAAACCTCTCTGTATCTCACCTTCCTGGTGCCATAACTGTAAATAATCATGATGCTGAATTCGTCTCTTTGCTGATTTTACGAGACATATCCTCCTCCTTAAATTTTGTAACACTTCTGGACTAAAGCTACCTATTCTTGGGAATTTGTCCCTGTCTTGTACAGTCATTCTCTCCCATTCATCACATAAAGATTCGGTGTGAATTCCATATTTTTCACACATTACATATCGTGCCGACCCAACTGGTCGGTTCACAGAATCAACCTGAACCAGGGTTGATCGCCCCCTACCTGAACAAATGGCCCCCATAATCTGCAGGCGTTGCTTATTCCTCCTTGAATATCAAGGCTTTCAGCGAACCCTTACAAACAAACCAAGATGTCCTTGGGCAGGCCGGCGGTGGTGGTTTATCAAGTACCCCACTTACTTCTCGCCCACGTTGGCCTGTGCCGCAATCACTGTAACCAGAGCTGCGGTACCCAACCTAGGGCCCCTGTGAACCTTTATTTACTGGAACATATGAGGGTTACCCGCAGGACACTTACTCTTTCCAGTAAAGTTGGGGTTGTTAGATAGTTCCTGAGTGACCAGCGAACTTCCCTTCCAAAAATAAAAAATTACACAAATCACGTCAGAATGTACAGATAGCGTTTGTGACCACTTTACTCTAATGGTATTAGGTCAGATTACTAACTACTGCACACAATAACGTGCGGTCCAATCGTTCAGTATACGAGCACTACTTGTCATGTACTGAAAGATCAATGGAATCTATGTTTCCGGCTGCGATTCCTTCTGCCAGAGCTTGTATGGCCTATATGGGTTCTGCACCAACACCCCAGGCGTTGTGCCACTGGACTTTTATAGCGGACCTTTTACCTTACGACCTCCTGGTCTTGTTACCTTATGACCTCCTGGTCTTGTTACCTTATGACCTCCTGGTCTTGTTACCTTATGGTCCGCTATACTCTAATGCTCAAATATTATTTAACCAGGGATGCCTCCCTAGCCACCGTATATGTCACTTACACGTATGTCCCTTGACGAGTACCCGGCTTTCCTTTTGGTTCCACCTTAAAGTTATATAAACTTTTGTATACAAAACACACTCACTCAACACATGTATACTTTTGTTTCTATATCTATTTCTGCGCAGAAATTGTCTTTAGGCCAAAAGTGTTACCAATTAGGAGCAGGATCTGTTAAACTAAATTTCAGATTTTCCAAAAATAGATTTGCGTTATTTACCGCGTCGCGTTATCTACCGCTGTGCGTTAATTATCGCCTTTGCGTTACTTCACTTTATCACAACTTGAGCTACGTGGGCGTAACCGGACGCTACGTTGCGTAATGAACGCTGCGTGCGTCTGCCTTTGGATTGCGTACGCTAGTCTTTGTTAGCGACACGTGTACGCAATATAAAGATCCACCGTAACACAATATATTTTTATCAATGTAAATGATCCCTGATCATCTACCGCAATCCACACTGACTGCCTTGTATCTCAGACAAACCGTGTGTTGTTCTATACTTTAACTATTACCTCTACTATTAAATAACAGCAAATCTCTTTTTAGCACTTTCTATCAACTATAAAATTGGCAAACAGGAATAGTGATATACGAAAATGAAACAGAAATGCAGATATATGCGTGCGTACGCAAGACAAAAGAAAAATAAACAGTTTTAAAAAGACACAAGCGTTTTGTTCTTACTTCCGGTTCCCGGGTTCCTTCAGCACTCTTTATCTAAGCGAAGCAGACGCTTATCCCGCCAGCACTATGAGACAATCTCCCACCCTTTGCTGGGGGATAATGTCTGCTGATCTACCTAGTGCAGATGTGAGAAGTATAGGACGAGCCCGCAATTGACAATGCTAAATTCCTTTGTCGTATAACAACCTTTTATGAAGCTAAGAACACTGTACGCTGTTTACTTAAGAAGTACCGTAATGGTACGCTAGTTGCGTAACGATCGCTCAGCCGTAGGCGAGACGCTCAAGCGTCACGTTCGCTCACGGCCCAGCGATCACAGGACACGTTATTGGTTATGTCTAGGGTAATGATTCGCTATGGCGTAGCTTACGCTCGAGACCACGAGGAGGTCACCAGCGATGCAGACGCTCACAACACTATACCTTTATGATAAAACCTTATACCAATGAAATACACTGAATACCTTAATGTGAGTACAGGGTGTATGTGCAACCTTGTGTAACCTGACTAACTACAAAGCTGCTTGAGCGTCACCGACGCTCAAGTGAACACTTAACACTATAGGAAATACATAG